>NW_021940508.1:2560680-2590086 GCF_001715985.3 Manacus vitellinus | reverse complement strand
CTTCGAGGGTCAGTGGCTCCAGGGCAGCTGGGTTATCTGTATGGGAGTTGCGGCTTTTTCGCATCTGTCTTTCTGAATCCCTCAGCTTGTAGAACAGTGCCCAGGGAGGAGCATTTCTAGCAAAAGCTTCTGAGGTCTTTGATTATGGCTTGGTGCAATTGCTTACTCTCTTTTATTCTGTATTTATATGTAGTTACATGGTAAACCCACTCAGATATGTGTATACACGCATTTCTGATTGTTCCTTGGTAAATAACTGAATTCTGATTGTGTGCAATGTGAAATCTGGTAAAGTGGTGTTCTCCAAAAGAGAAACTTTGGGATAATTACTGCTTTTTTTCTTCTTGTCAAGAAAAGGGTTACTTCAGTAATGCAAAGGTTGAACCGCGTAGAAGCTTTATATCAATGATGCAAAAAGGTCACTGCAAATAAGGCTTTACATCATCTTAGCTCTGATGTTGGCAGAGCTATAGGAGTTTATGTAGAACAAATGCCCCATGCGTTGATTTTCCAGGATTGTACGTGTTCATGCTGCGTTCCATATTCTTCAATACCAGTACAAAGTCTTTCAGAATAAAATTTTCATTCATAAAAACTCCCAGTTTATACAACTAACAGCAAAAGACTAGGAACAGGATTGCTTTGGTAAGCCATTGCTGTATGTTACAGGAGGACTCAAGATGCAATGTGCTGTAAGGAGAGATTGAACCCCCAGCATTTTGTTAATCTTCCAGCCTGCTAAAATTGCACAGAACAATAGGATTCAGAGAAAGAATCCAATTCAGATAATTTTTTTAGGAATGGTAGATATCTTCAGCTTTTAATGGGAAACAAGGTGGCTGGCACTTCAAAGCTGTTTTATTTGAACCAGTTAGGTCTGAAGAGATTTATCTCAGGGAGTGGGAAGAAGAGGGGAAGGGAAGGGGAGGGGGAAGGGAGAGAGAGGAGGAGGGAGGGAGAGGGAGAGGAGAAATTGTCAACTGCCTTTAGATAGGAAGGGACTGATTTGTAGTTCCTGTTAACTCTCCCTGAAATGAGTGGGAAGAAAACCTTAGATTTACCTGATTTAGCAGTTTGGTGTGTAGCACCTCTTGGTGAGAGAGTTTTTGTTCACCTAGAATCCACATGGACTGGTTAGTGAGTGGCAAGTCTGTATAGAAATTTATTACTAAACACTGCCAGCTGGCGTGAATGGAGCTGCTAGGGCAGTCCAGTCTAGTACTTTAGCTGTAGTTTTATCAGTTCTTGCTCAGTGGAAACTGTAGAGGTTCTGATGGAGACAATTTGTTTTTAATGATTTGATGTCATGTCCTGTATAGGACTGGCTTTTATCCTTCTGAGTTATCTTTGATGGGCAATCTGAAGATAGGATGAAGAATACCTTTGCAGGATAACATCTCAACTCTTCAGGGCTTCTTATCTGCTAATAGTATATCCCACACTTAATGCTGAATTGGAGGGAAACAATTATTAAACTACTCCCAAGGAAGGTATTTTTTCTATACTCATAGTACAAAATACAGAAGCCACAACGCAATGGAAGGGAGAAAGGCAAAGAGGAAGCAGAATTTAGAGGAACCGGTCAAGCAAACCAAGCAGCCCTTTAAGGGTTTCAGTGCTCCAGAGTTTGCCATACCATAATAATGTGCTAGTATTAGATTATTCCCGAAGTACTCTGGATGGATTTGGTAGATCATTAAAAGTGAGAGATTTCAGAAATTATAAAGTTAGTGATAATAATGGTAAAGTAGAATAGTGGGGATATTAAAAAAAAAAAATAGCTGTCATATTTTTTTGCATTTGGAAACAGGAAATTTTCAGAAAAAGTATTTCTATTTAGATTGTACATACTAAGACTAATCTGCTTCACTTATTAACATCCAGCATATTTTCCTCTTCTCTCTTGAGCTAATTCTTTTCTCTTGCTTCCATAGAGAAACTTTGACTTATTCTCACAAGGTAATTACTTGGTAGTTGTGATAATTCTTTTGGAACAAGGACTCATATATTGAACCATACTTTTATTAAACTTATGTTTAATAAAACCTCTGATACTGGGAAATTGCTGGTTTATTCAGCTGGAAGGTCTTTGCCGAAATTTTTCATAACAAAACGGAAGTAAATGAAACTCTGAAAGTTGATGTGATATGCAGAAGAAAAATCTGGATGGTAATTTGTACTTTTACAGCTCCTTTACACTAACAATAAAGTTTTGTGTTCTCAAAGCTTAGTCTTTAGTATTCATTTATTTCTGTTAATAACTGAAACAATAAAATAACCAAAGGACATACACGATCCAGCAGTTTCCTTGTCTGGAGGTTTACTTTTTATAAAAACCACTCAAATTCTGAAAAGGTAATTAAATGTATGTGAGAAGAACTGAGAAAAAGAAGCAAACAGTCAAAAGAGCCTGAAAACCTTTTGAGGTGGAAGTTTAGATACATTTCATGGATGGTTAAACCCCAGCTTTCAATATCTGAAGCTGAATCATCAAGACTTGCTAGGTTCTAAGTAGATTTTTCCAACATTAAAGGACTTTAATGAGGAGACTTTTTTTATGGCTATGAAATTTTTAATTGTAAAAGCAGGAAAAGAAATAGTGGTAAATAGGAGTCACGATTTAGAATTACTTCAGAAATAAGTCTTGCAAGGTGTCCAGAAGGTAATTTTGCAAGGCCAGGAGATAACACGTTACTAATCTGTGGACCACTGTCAAACATATATGCCACAAGAGATGTTATGCAACACCTCCATGGGTTCCCCATTCTGCAGTAACAGATTATAATAAAATTTAAAAAACCAATGCAGAATGCATGTTTCTGAAAGCCAAGGAACTATGCTAAATGCTTGTACAAGACTACAAACCAGAATTTTATTTTCTTCTCCAAACATTTATTTTTTCCTTGTTCTTAAAGGATTTAACTAAATGGACCTCTCAGCTGGGTTTAAAACTACAGGCCAGATTATGCAATCCTCATACTCTGCAATTAGTTACTCTGCACTGAGTCTGCATCCTGCTGAGTGGCTGTAAATCCAAGTATCTCCTGCTACCTTCTCAAAGGCACTTTGCAAGATTAAGCATATAATCTCTATTGAGAATTCTGGCATTTATCAAATGTTTAATGTTGTATACGAAACAAAAACTGGGGCTATAATGCTTTAGGAAGATATATTTTGAAGATCTTAGGTTGCTGCCAGTATGAATTACTGAGCTTGTTGATATTGATCATATAAAATCATAAACTGTTACTGTTCAGGTTTGCAGATTATGCAGTATGACTCTGCTCAGAAAAGGCTTTGTTCACATGGCAAACACATCATAAGGAACTGGCATCCAAAAATTCAGCCAAGCAAGATTTTTTGGACAGAGTTCTTTCTGCCACCGGCCCCCGCTTTCTGATATCTGAACAAAAATGACATTTTGAAAATGGAAAATATAATGTAAAAAACCAGTCTTTTGTTAAAAATGCAATTTAAATTGAAACCTTATGTACAGACAACTAAAAAATTGTCTACAATCTGTTAAGCGTTAAAATAAAGTTCAGCATGATAAGAATGCGTACCATCTCATCACAAGGTTTGCTTTGCAAGCTGTTGCTTCAAAATATGCAGAAGGTATTTTAAATGTCTCAAACAGGACCAGACTTCGAGGGAGGCAGTATCTTTCATTACAATAAGGTAGCTGCAAAAAAAAAGCCAGGCTCTGATTTGAATACAGTTTGAAAACAATTACTCTAAATCTGAATTCAATTTGAGAACAATTGCTCTAATTGTAATTATGCTGAGGGCATGCAGTCTTACCTACTGCTTTAATATCAGCAAAAAGATCACCTTTGATAAGTCTGTCTTTTTTATGAATTCTTCATTTTCCTTTCAAACTTTTGAAAATAGCTTCTGTGGCAACAATAAAAAAATCATAAGAACCCTTTTATACAGTGAACTATATAAGATGGCATACTCCATTCTGCTGCAGTACGTGCTCAGTGATCAGCAATAAGCAGGAGCACTAAGTTGTCTGGTGAACCAGCCTTGCTTATGTCATTGAAATTGGGCTTCTTGGAGTAATTCATGTGTGAATGCTTTTCTGCATTTTTTGTGGGTGGCAGAGTGTAGACTTTGTTTTATCCAAATTACCTTTTTTATGGGTTTTCTGGGCTGTGGGGTTTTGTAGGTTTGGATACATAGTTGACAGAAACATAGTTTCTCCAAATTTATTTTTTTTTTAATTTGGAAATATGAAATATGTTAGTAATTTTGAAGATAAGGCCTGAAGATAAGGCAGCATAAAATAAGTAACAAGTAAAGTGGCCTAAGCCTTATTGATTATACTCCTGGTGGAGAGAGGTCATTCAAGTTAAACACCACTCCATTTGTTTATGAGGCAGCTTCAGTAAACTTTAGAAACTCTGACAGCATCCTTTTACTTTCATCACTGTTTTTCCTTTATGTATTATTTTTGAAAGAAAAAAATGGGGTTCAATGAAAGAAAGGGGGGAAAGCTATGTAACTAAAAGCATTATTTGTAATTCCAAAATCGTGAGATTTTAAACAGTTTTTATTAATCTTTTGCTATTTAATTCTTTCCTCTCTTAAATGAAAGCTAAGAGGTTCTTTTTCTGATGACAGGACTTCTGCCACCAGTGAGGGAGCAGAAATATGAAGAAAAAGGATTGCAAAAGCCATGAGACAGTCTTCAGCACTTTTACTGACTGCAGAGTCATCAGCTGAAACTGCACAACTGAAGTGTGAGGAACTTTGATCACATTAAAACTTTGCAGAACGCAGATAAAATATGTTCCTGTCCTCATTAGTGCAGAGGCAGAGATCTCACTCCATGTGCTTGGGAGTACCTAACAGTAGAGATTTTGAATGAATGTGAGTATTCACTCCTAAAATTTAACAATCCATATACATGTTGGAAGAACCACACCATCTAAGACAGCACAACCAAATGTATCCTGGAATCTTCATACTACAGGAATATATCCATGTTTATTGTACCATACTGTTTCTATAGAGAAGAGAAAATTCCTGAAGAAATTTTCTGAAGAGAAAATTCAATTTCAAGGTTTACCAAAGTGACAATTCAAATGCAATGTTTATGTAACAGATATAGAACTATTTAAATACTCTCTGAAATGATGCATACTCAGAACTGAATGGCTTACTACTTTAATTTAAAAAAGGATGTTGGTCCAGAGAGAGGTGATCTTAGATATTTGTCTTCATGTGTGTAGGAAAACACTATTTTAACACAAAACAGTCTGCAAACATTTTTAGTTCTCTGCGTATGGAAGAGCTGTCTTCCAGTCTGCAAATATTTTGTTCGGAGAAGTGGAAACATCAGGCAGCAAACAGAGTTCAGACAAAGGAAGGAAAGCTATCAGAACTCTAATAAAGGAAATTACTTGTCTGCTACAATAAAGATGATTATAAGGAGTTAGGCTTTGAATATAAAAAATTTGTGGAATACTTATTTGTAAAAAACTGTTTGCCCTCATTTGCTTTTTCAGGCTGAATATGCATCATAATCCTACAGTTTCTCTGATGCCTAAAGCAATATACATGCTTTACTTCTGCATGGGAATAGTTTTCATTCAGAGCTGTAAACTACTTCATTAGAAGTACCCAATGGGATCTGTGAGACAGAAGCTGTTGGGCTGTGGGACAGTCATCTCATGTATCATTTTAGTCCTATTAAAACATAAATTTTATTTGACACTGGTAATAATACAGTTAAAATGGCTTTTTCAGCTGAGCTTATGTCACACCAGAAGAGTTCAAAGATGAACTTCTGGTTGTGACTTTTTAACAGCAGATTTGCTCTGCAACCCGTTTCCATTATATTACAACTTGGACAATATTTCCAGAGACATTTCACAGTGAAAAAGAACAGTCATAACTAGTTTTTAATTTTAGGTCTGATTCAGCAATTGTTAATATATTTCCAAATACTTCTGTGCTCAGTAAGCTGTGGGAGGATTATGCAAAGATAACATATCCTAATTAAGTTTTACCTTGCAATACAACAATTAATAAAAAAATTATTCATGAAGAGAAGAATGTGCCAATCAGTAGTGGAAGATCTGTAGATGTAATGTAAAATTTTTTTAACAATAACTGAGATCAACTTATCCTGGCTGATCTATGAAATTTATTTCAGGTTTTGTAAACCTCACAAATGCCACGAAAAAAAATAAAGCATCTTTTTGTTCTTCATTGTTCAGCTTCCCCTGTAGCATGTTTTACGTTCTTCTGGTTGTGAGAGTTACTGGAACCATCTGCAAAATATACTGTAGAATTTCAATTTCTAGTGTAAGAATTAGTTTGTTGTAATTATTGGATTTTTATTAATTCAGCCACATATTAGAATTAGTACTGCTAAGACAGTTTTTTTAGAAGAAAAAAATAATTTTGTTTGGTTTTTAAATAATTCAGATAAGAAGAATAATAAATTACATCTGACAGTGGTAAGACTTAAGAAAACATACTGCTAAGGGTTGCATAATTATTTAATGGAAAATTAGGTGTCAGATAAAAATGCAAAACAGTCTACTGTGAGAATGTTGGGTCATTCTTATTAAGTTTACTTATATTCCTCAGACTAGACACACAGTCATAGTGTTTGCAACAAGTCTGTCACAGGGAAATGGGATCTCTCCATGTGGACCCTATTCCTATGCTTGACAACATTTAATGTGTTTGTCCTTACATCAGCCCTGTGGGTAGTGTTAAGTCCAGTGAGACACAAAGTAGCTCACCTGAGATAACCCAGGAAAAGGTTTACAATTGACTGTTCTTCTCAAGCTTTTTCTGCCCTGTGCCAGATTCTTTTTGATTCTCAGAATAAAGCTGAGCAGTTAGAAAAGGCTACTTGGGGTGCACTGAAGAAATCAGAGGCATTCCCTGCTGACCTTTATTACTCTTTCTTTCAAGAGAGAGCAAGCCATGCCCTTTGTACAGACAGCATGTTTGGACTTGGCTTGGGAAGAATTTGAGTTGCAGTCTCTAGCACACAGTGCAGATTGCAGGTAAGTGTGGGAGACTGCAGACAGCTGTGTGAACACAGTCATTTTGATGCAAACAAATGTTTGAGCCTTTTACACATTGGCATTATGTTGGAAATCAGATTCCAAGTATGAGCGACCTAAAAAACTGCTGTTCAACACTATCATTATTCTCCAGGATTTCTGCAAGGTTTTTGATTGTTTTTAGATCTCTAGGGCTTGATAAACAGATTTTCTGAATCTACAGCTAGTGTATCAACTGGAAAACCACTTTTTTTTAAGCTGAAGCTTCTTACAGATGTGTCTTTTCTAGGTTTACAGATAAATGCTGTCCAGCTTTGCTGTAAAAGTGGTGTGCTCACTCCTACATTTGAACTGTCCTGGAATTTTCAAACTGGAAATAAAATTTCAAGTACAGTTTGTTATTGGTACGTACTTCTTTTAAACATATTTGAAGGTTTCATGAAATTATTTCAAGCTGCTTATAAATTTATAAAAACAAAGCTTATTAATTCTAAATTGCATCGAGGCTTTTTCTTCTCTCAGCTTCACAATTAAAATGCACCAAGCCAGGGGCAGTGCATGTGTTAATTACATTTTTTAAAGTAATCATTAAATAGTTTTTACTTCACACAGAGACCATTAATTCCATGCAGTAAGTTAATTGAACTTAGTAGTAGGAAAATAAGAAAATAAATCTGTGTTGCAGAAGGCACTGTTAGAAATCTCTGACTAGAGTGGTTAGAAAATACATGATTTTCTTTTCATACACTTTTGTTAGTCACTGTTTTATTTAATCTTGATAAGGGGTTTTGGACTAGATGTCCTTTTACAGGTCTCTTACAACCCAACCCATTCTATGATTCTATGTGGGCATTGACAAGCCTTCTGTATCATCTGATACATCCCAGTGTATCAGTACAGCATAATTCATCACTATTTGTGTAGCTTCTCTGCAGCTTCATCCTTGAGCAGTGAAAGAGAAAACAGTCCTTAGGCAGTTCTCATGACAGTGCACTAATTTTTCCAGCTGTTGTGTGCTGCAGAAGTTTCTCTGCCCACTGAAACTCCACGAATTGCATCTTTCATTCCTAGTAGGAAAAAAATTGCCCATTCATTACCCATGAAAACCGTTGTGCTGTTTAACAGACCTTTAAAACATGCTCTGTGATGTCTCTCGTAGAAGCAGTATCGGTGTTATTACTGGAGAAACACAGAACCTTGCAAGGAAAGTGCATCTCTAGATGGGATTGTAACAAGGAATATAATATGGTCCATACAACACTTAATTTTATCTCACTAACAGACTGAGTGATGACTGAGTGTGCAGGTTTTAACTGGGATAAAGTTAATTTTCTTCAAAGTAGGCTGTGTTTCGTATTTGCTGAAAACTGTGTTGATAATACAGGGATGTTATAGTTACTGCTGAGCAGTGTTTACACAATGTTAAGGCCTTTTCCGCACCTCACCCCACCCAACCAGTGAGGAGGCTGGGAGTTGCACAAGAAGGGAGGGGACACAGGCAGGACAGCTGACTGCAACTGACCACAGGGATATTCCATCCTGTATGGCATCATGCTGAGCATCTAAGCTGGGGAAGAAGGAGGAATGGGGAGTGATTTGTCTAACCAAGTAAACATTATGCACGATGGAGCCCTCCTGTCCTAGGGATGGCTGAACACCTGCTTGCCAATGGAAAGTGGTGAATAAAACCTTGTTTTGCTTTGCTTGTATGTGTGGCTTTTGCTTTCCCTATTAAACTGTCTTTATCTTGAGCCATGAGTTTTCTCACTTTTGCTCCTCTGATTCCCCTTCTGCTGTGGGGGGGGGAATGAGTGAGCTGAGTTCCTGGCTGGGGTTAGACAATGACATGACCTTTCAATTACCTTATTTCACAATTTTTTTTTTCATGTACTTTTGGTGCATTTTTATTATCTATATTTTCCTAAAACATATACTACCTAACATTGTGCAACACGCAAGAAATCCAGACTTGGAGATTTTCAGAAGAGAAGTATTTCAAAAGAGACAGGATCTTGTAATGACAACTTGAAGTCAACTGAAGTTGGAAGCATCACACTTTGCAATTCTTTTTCTGCCAAGTATGCAGCTTATCTGATTCACAGTATGACTGTCCACATTTAGCCCTAAACAGTCATTCTCTGTAGTTCAAAAAAATTAAACTTCTGGTCTTTTAAAAAAAGGAAGCAAAGTACAAAAGTGAGGTCTTTCACAAAAGGACTGAATTTCTCTGGAAACTGAGCAAGCATTTTTCCAGAAGATTTCTACTGAGAACAGCAGAGCTATCAAGTAACTCTTTTATGTCTCTTATTCAGATAAGACCTTTGTGCAGTGTTTGCTACTTTTTCACTCTTGCAACAGAAGCTAGAGAATGTTTATCAACTGCACATTTGTTTCTTGCTCTCTTGGTGTTACCTTGTCTGCAATATCTTTTGCCGTTTTTTATTAATATTAACTGAATATTAACTGAATGCAAAAATACATGCATCAGTTGTAGTTCTTATTGGAAAAAATGAGATAGGATATGTGAACATCATCTCCCTAATGCTAAGTGTATACAGTGGATTTTTTTTCTTTATCTCTATTCTTCCTTCATAGACCTAGAGGGGAAAATGCTGTCTGTAGAATACTATCAGAATATGGACTAGAGGCACAAAAAAAATGGCTTATTGAAAACATGCACTGTTTTTCACAGTTATCTCTGAGATAGCAATTTTACTGTCAGTAGACGCTGATCAGAAAGCAGGCAGGAACGTGCTTGGGATCATACTAAACAGTGGTGTGTGATTGCTTGCCCTATCAGCAATGGTCAAATTTTGCCCAAAGTCCTTGGACTTCTGGCATGGATGAGCTTCGACTTGAGTGCAGGTTTGGGTCTGTATCTGGAAGACAGTGTAGACATATCCAAACCAGCCACGTTTATATAAAACCTGGCTAGCAATCAGTATGCAAATAAGGCTTAAATCGAAACAAAAATCCTTTCTCCAATGCAAAGTTAACTTTTTGAATGATAATGAGAAGATTACTGGTATAATTTCATAGATAACAGTAATCTTCCCTGGAGCACAACGCTGCAGAAAAGAAAACCTGGTACTATTTTAAACACAGATGAGAATCTGATGTCACTTCTCTATTACAATAAATAACTTCCTTGTACTTTTTTGTGTGTAGTGTTCAACCAGTTCTAGAATCCTAGTATGTTTTGTTATTGCATTGGACACTCACACTTTTACTCCCCAGATTCTTTCATTTTAAAACCATCTTTCTTCAAAAACAGCCCACGCTTGTTTTTCTGAGTTTACTATTGCTCTAGACCAAAGCTCCATCCAACCTGGCCTTGAACACTTCCAAGGATGGGGAATCCTCAACTTCTCTGGGCAACCTGTGCCAGTGCCTCACCCCTCCCCCCCTAGTAAACGATTTCTTCCTAATATCTAATCTAAACCTGCCCTCTTTCAGTTTGAAGACAGTCCCCCTTGTCCAGTCACTGTATGTTCTTACTGTATGTTCTTGGGAAAAGTCCCTCTCCAGCTCTCTTATAAGACCCCTTCAGGTACTGGAAGACCATACTGAGGTCTCCCCAGAGCCTTCCCTTATCCAGGCTGAACAACCCCAACTCTCAGCCTGACTTCACAGGAGAGGTACTCCAGCCCTCTGATAACCTTGGTGGCTTTCCTCTAGTCTCGCTCCAACAGATCTTCATCCTTCCTGTGCTGTAAGTCCGAGTGGGGACTCAAGGGCAGAATAGAGGGGCAGAATCACCTCCTGGCCATACTGCTCTTGGTGCAGACCAGGTTGGTTTTCTGGGCTGTGAGTGCACATTTCCTCTTGATAGCAAGGTGCAAAATGATGAATACCAGTTGTATGATTAGATCAAGAAGTATGAATGTTTTAATATGGTCTGCATGATTTTTGCTGTTATTTCTGATTATGGTTACATTTACTCAGCTTTTGAAACCATAATTCATCTCTCATGTCTATTATAATGGTAGGTTGGGTGGTGACAGAGTGGGGTCCATTTAAAACACTTAGAAATCTGAGGGGATACTGAATACTGAATGTTGGCAAAGAGTTGCAATCAAAACAAAATGAGAAGACAGCCTTAGAAACAATGCCTTGGTTCTTCCTTGTGAACATTAAGGTGCATTATTTCAAACACTTGAATGCCACAATTAACTCTGGCATATCTACCTGAATGCTACCGAGGCTGGTCCTGTAATCTGGTAATTACTGAAGCAAAGTCTTAGTTATCAAATTTTAGTTTATAATTCCAGAGTTCTAGTGATGGTGATAAATACATGGTGAAAAATTGCAGCACAGCTTTTGAAAGCTTTCATTTTTTTTAAGGACAAAAAAAAATGCAAAAGCAGGGGAGAGATGTTTAAAGGTTGTTTGGCCAAATATCTTAAATATCTTAAAGTTCATGTTGTAGACCACATCTAATAAAAAGGATCCAGTGCAAAAGCTAGGGGAAAAAGTGGTTGTTGTGTGTCTCGGTGTTTCTTGGTGTGCCTATTATTATTTTTTTTTCCTTGTTGTGTCTACCAAAACCTACATGAATTAAATATTTTCCACATTTCCCTTCATGGTGAGAAAAGCTGGGCCTTGAGAAAGTTGTTCCTTAAAATAAGACTCATGTCCTTTTTTTCCTGTCTTGCTTGCACTAAGTTCTCTCTGTTTACAATCCACCTGTTGTTCTAGATTTTTTCTCAATTGTTTCTTTTGTTGAAACAAGGAATTTATGTACTCGTGCACATAAAAATCTCCTCATCTATCATTATACTGAATTTTGAACAGTCTATTCAGTACTAGAGTCAGCAGTTTGCATATGTTTTTATGCCTGTAGGCTGTCATCATTTGTATCTTCTTAGGTCTCACATTCTCCCTCTCAATAAGGGATTGTCTTTTCTCTATCCCTCAGTCTTGTCCGAATATTCTTCAGAGCTTTATCTTTGTAATAAACTCCCTTCTGTTCCAGGTTCAAGAATGAAGACAGTGCTTTTATTTTTGTACCTGTTTGACTTGGTGAATTTTTTTTGTTGCTTCAATAGCTATGCTTGTACGGACACTTCAGAATATATTGGTTTACTTAAGGACGAAGGTAAAGCAAACCTGCCTTTGTCTCCCTAGTATGGTACTTGAAGTACGTAACCACACACTGCACACTCACTCTCAAGAGTTATTGATACTAACATTACAACTAAATTGCACTTTCTCCATTTACAGGTAGAGCAGATACAGGGTTCTGTCCTAGGGATTGACCCTGACCTAAGTTGGTTGATAAATGAGAAACTGTGAAATGACATCCTCTCAATGTCCAAAGTGGGATAAAATCCCAAAGTGGGATGGCACTGAGATGGTACTTTTTCTTGCACCATGTCAGGCTCAAGCCCCATCCCTGTCTCTCCACCCCTGCTGCAATAGCTTTTACATTTTTTACAGCATAATTAAAGATTAATTGAACCAAAGAGGCAGACTGAAAAAGGGCATGTGGCCATGCAGTTGGAGCACTCACTGGGGAGTGACAGGAAGTAGTTTAATCCCATTTATGTACCTTGTTCAGTAACTATTCTTGAAATAGTATCAGGAATCCAGTTTTTTGTTTCATTTCATATTTCAAATTTTACTTTTAGTGTGTAAGTCTTACTAATAGTAATCAAATCATGTTTTTCCTGTAGTGGTGGAAACATTTTTTAGCCCTTTCATGGGAAGCAGAAGAAGTCCCGTTAGCCAGGGCATGTGCCGAGTCCCAGCCACAAGGTGTTTGTTACACTCTGGGTAACTTCAGCACCTCTAAGTACCTCAATCATTACACAAGCATTTCATCTAATGACAGGTTAATTAATAACAGGCCTTGAAGCAAAGACCAGGAGAGGCCCTTGTGAAGTGAAATCCCTTTCATGTTACCACCAGCCCTGGATTGCAGTGAAGAGACTCCAAGAGCAGTGGGAAGGCCTCACCTATGAGGTGAGTAAAGCAACTCTGGACGTTCCCCTGGTGAGGGAATGCCTTGAAAGGGTACTTCAAGCAGCATCTCTACCTCACAGGAGCATCCTGCCTGCTGATCTTTAACTCTGTTTCCTGGGACTTGCTGCAGGGCTATCCCGCCAGCTGTCCTGCATGGAGCTAGTGTTAGGAGACTCAGGAAGGGAGCAGGTTATTAGCAGTGCTAAAAGAACTACCCTGGAACACAGAGGCAGGTGTGTGGATTATAGTGTAATCTGCCTGGGGAGGAATGAATGCACGATGCACAGAGACCTTTTGAGTGATGCCTATCAAATACACAGCTCATGGCACTTCATGGCATTTGGGTGTCCGCAAGATAAGGTGCCAGCTAAATGGTGTTTTCAGGCTGAGTAGATAATTCCTCACTGAATGCCTACACGAAAGACCTCTCTTTTCTCTGGATCTGGCCCAGGTTCATACTAGCTGTGGTTTGATTGTTACCTACCTCCTAAGGGTTACATTTTCTCTAAAGGACTCACACAATAATCTATTCAAAAAAGTAATCTTCCATTGCCTCAAGACAGGCAAACTCTTTTGTTATTGTCATTGTGAAACTCCTCAAAACTGAAGCACTTTTACATGGTTCAGTCTTTAAATATCCTCTTTTATTCTCATTCAAGAAAGTCTAGTTTTGATAACAGTCCAGGATTTTAGTATTTCATTTTAGCTAAGGAAAAAAAGTCCGAGGAGAAATATGGTAGTTTTTATTCCTTAATTTATGTCCTTTTTTTTCTGAAGTAGAGCAGTGAAATCTTGCTAACAACATATAATCAAAGTAAAATAATCTTTTCTGTAATTTTAGTTTTAGCAATTCTTGAAGTAAAAATACACCTCTGTATGAATTTGCTCAACCACTACTTTTAAGCCTCAGTAAGAACTGCTCAAGTTGTACAATAGTCAGCATTTTTGCTATATTTTTATGCATGCAATTTGTCATCAGTTTGTGCCTCTTTAAAGCTTAGCACTGATTTCTTAAAAAGTCTCTTTCAGTTGCAGTGCTCCTTTGTTCCTTTCAAAGATTATTTTTCCTTCCTGAGGCTCCTTGGTGGAAGACAGAAGAAAATATAGAGGCAGGAGTATTATAAACTGAAGCAGATGGCATTTTGGTTTTGGAGAATATAATGAAGCTTGTACACAATGTAAATTGTCCCATAACCGAGTGCATTTCTTGCACTGTGTTGAAAATCAACCAGACATTTCCAAGAGGAAGTATTTTCACATAATTTAAGAAGGTGTCAGTAAATAACATGGAAATAAACAGAATCATTCCAAAGTGGGAGAACTTGGAAGAGGTCAATAAATTAGGTAATGCAAGGAGTTTGGCTGGCTGATGCTTTCTCATGTTTAAAATGTTTAAAATTCTCATGTAACTCAGAGACTGTTAGTAATTCCTGTTACTGAAAACATCAAGATAAAGAGAAGCATTGAATAGACTCATCCCCAATCAATTCCTTTGGGAACTGTCAATAGCATGATTAAATCAGATTTGACCAATACATCATGGTCATTTGGGGATTGAAGGTGAAATAAGCTTTGTCAAGGCAAAAATTTAAATACCTTTTCAGATCAAAAGGTAGTTTGAGTGGTTTTTTTTAATGATCTCTAGCATAGTGTCAAGACTGTTCTATTTCACCAGAGAAAACTGGTTATAGTTCACTTTGGAGAAGAAATAAATGTGCTAGTGTGACAGTAACTATTTACTTACCATAATAGACTGTATTTTTAGGGATGAACAGAATGGTAATATATCTTAGAATTCCTGGAACAGGCATCAGAGAATATTCATATAACTACAGAGGCAAAATTAGTGTCTTCAGTGTAAAACAATAAGCAAACAACATCTCCTTGCGTGTCGGGGTTTTTTTGTTTGTTTTGGTTTGGGGTTTTTTTAATGTTCTTACTAGTCTTTGAATTGTCTTTTGCAATCCTTCCCATTGTTTTTTGTCAACACATTCTTGGATTACTACTCTTTACCATGAAGTATATTTAAAACCTATTAATTTTTTATTCATTGTTTAAGATTCTGTTCCTAAATTTTATGCAAAATATACCATCAACCTTATATAAAATACAGAAACAGCTGCCAGTCAGAAGAATTGCATATGCAAGGGGGCAAAGTGTTTATATCTGATTATGCTGCCCTTCATCAATGTTAAGTAGAACACTTATTACAGCCCAGTGGAGCACAGTCTGTATATACAGATGGCTGTTTATTAACCACAATAACATAAACCCTCCTATTTGATTTTGCTTAAACTACAAGTGGTCATATTTATGTTTCTAAAGATATCCAGGGGTGATTTTTCTTTTCCTCAATACAGAAAATAATACTGGGTAGTAATGATCTAATTCAGAAAGAGGAAATCTCATCTATATGAGAAAGTAAAGTAGTTTTTGGAAGATATGTACATGAGCTGGAAGCTATACGGGCAGAAAGAAGGGAGTTATCACAGGTGCTTCCATAAATTGAGATATGTAATTTTTTTTTGGAAGATAATATACTTTATCAAAGAAATGCTATTGAACTAGAACATCAAGGTTAAACTATGATGCTAACAGAAGAGAGTCAGACTCCATCTTGTTGTCCATACAGTGTCTGTAGGAGACTTTGCTTCCTTAATCTCAAAGAACAGACTTTGACTGTAGCCGAAAAGGGTATTTGTAGGTTCTTTCTGCAACAATTCCTCCAGTTTATTTTCTACCAACCTGGAAACTGTGCAATCGCATTGTCCATGCCCTTGTTTTACTGCATAATTCAGCTGTATGAACTTCATGCCTTTCAAAGAAAATCTGTCATTGCTTTTTGTTCTCCCTGCCCCATCCTCATTCCCAATATTGGAGGAAATCTTTGCACAGTGGAGTTTGTCTTCTGCAGGACTCCTTGCAGAACTCACAGCCTGGCAGACAACAGGAACTGTGAACAGTGTAGGAAATGAAGGCAGCAGTAACAAGCAGTCTTTTTTTTTCCAGCCCACAGCACAGAAAGAAGCTCTGGTTAGCTCATGACACTTGCAACTTGTCAGAAGGGGGAAATGGGTTTCAGAACCTTAGTAGGACAGGAGCTTGCCTCCAGCTATAGAGAGAGCAGCTGAGGGAGTGTACAGGAGCCTTATCTTCAGTTAGCTATCCCCAGCTGTGTGTTGCAGCAATTTTTGTTGTGTAGTATTAGCTGTAGCAGCGATCAGCATGCTGTTGAGGAGACAAGGGGAATGTTTCTTGGAAGAAATGATCTAGAACTCCAGCTTCTTCTATAAAACTTCTATAAAAGTTGCTTAGGGAAAAAAAAACAACTATATGATGTGATGCAACTTTTAAAACTAAGCCATCCACCTCTACTGTGCACTTGGCTTATGTACCTAGCACACCTCCTTTCTTTTTCACCTGTTGTGTTGAACCCCACCCATCATATTTCCCAAAGCTCTCAACTTCCTGCATCTCTTAGAAGACTCCAAGCAAAACAAAATTGCACCAGTCAACCTGATGAGCAGTCCTAAAAATGAAAGAATCTGTGCAGCCCAAAGGCAATATTTAGCCTTCTAAACTAATGAATACAGAAGGCCTTAGATGTCTAACTGCATAGTTCTGATTACATACAATTAAAAAGTGGTAAACAGTGGTATACACCTAGCACAGTTCCTTTCTCAGATGTCTATTATTTGCTATTATCACAGAGACAGATATATCAAGGTGGGATTTAGCAAATCCCATCCAAATACTTTTTACATTTTGTACTATGAAGTTATGAAGATAAACTTATTTTCTGCTAGTTATTTCCGGATGTAAATCAGACAGTAAGTACAGAGAATAATTAAGGAAAGCTGCAAATGGCCACATAAAAAGCTTTATTCTTTGCACTCCCAGTGTGAGATTTGATGCCAATACACTGTTTTTACAATTACAAAATATTTCAGAGTAACGTAGAGAAATTGACTAAAAGCTGAAGCTGAATACTGCAACAGACAAAGAATGAATACAAGTATACAGGTCTCCACATTCACTTATTCCTGAAGAATTAAAAATGCTACATTACTTTTTTAAAATGTAATATGACCATAGGACAATACATAATTTTAAAATGTGAAAGAATTTAATGGGCTATATGCTACTAAAGAAAATTAGTTTCTGAACTTGTGATCAAATGCTTGTATGGAGAGTAATTATGCCTCTTTTTTCCTGCAATATTTCTTCTGAAATATTTTCCTCACAAATGGTTTAGAAAAATTTATTGGACAGTATTGCCAGTCCTCCCTAGGAAGGAGGACAGAAGTGAGGGACAGTCTTAACAAAGACTGTTTCTATGCATCAGGCAGGCTCACGTAATCAAAAATGCTGGTGTCTATTTAGGTAAAATGGTGATATTTGTTATTCCAGGCTGCAGGGAGGCTTGACTTGAGGCTCTGTGCCCGCATAAACTGGGAAATACAGATCTGTTCCCAGACTGTCTGAAATATGGAGACTGATGTTTACATTATCATGCTGAGCATTCCTTCCTGGGTAGTTTTTGTCCTTACCCACTTGGCAGCCTCCCATCTCTGGATTTGAGCTATCCTGGTCACCTATGGGGTAAGGAAGTAACTGAGACTGACTCAAAGGAATCTCTACACAGTATGCACTGTATAGCAAAAGCACACCTTTATTCCAGCTGGGGGCCATGCTGGGGTTAAACCGCTACAAGCATTTCCGACAAGTGTCAAAACTCAAGAGGTTTTTATACACTGGAGTGAACAAGTTCCAAATTTTATCTGTCACATACATCCTCTGAGAGTCAGTACAAAGTTTGATTTGTAGCTGTCTTATCTAACTATACATTCGGTTACCTGTTCCCTATACCTGTTATTATATATTTGTTACATAAAACCTTATCAATTCAAGCAATTATACAACCACCCATCCCTCGGTCCTCTTGCAAAGTTATTGATCATTACTGTTACATGTTGAAGTGTTTTTCTTTCTGTGTTATCTTACCCCCTCAGATAGGTAGGCTTACATGCCCTACATTCCCTTCCTGTGTTTATCTTTGGTCAGGTGGGCTTCTTTCAAGTGGTTATATTCTCTTCCTGTTTTATTTTACCGATTCAGTGGGGTTGGCCTCCTTTTACAAGTGATTATATTTTGCAAAGTCACACTTCTGCTAAGTTTCAAAGGTTATGCTAACCTTATGCTAGGTACATAAGATTATGCTAACATAACGAAGTCAAGCTTTATTTTATTGTCTCTGTTTCAATACCATTGTATAATGTTAGATGGCCACCTGCTTTCCAAAACTCCACTTTGTGATGAGTTATTTTGTCCTTATATCAAGTGTTTCAGCAGCATAGCTCAAGTGACATTTTTTAGGACTTCTGATGTGAAGTTACATACTCTGTACTTCAGTAGAAGGTTTATGTTTTAGACAATGATGTGTATGTTCTCGCCTGTCCAAGGGGTAAGTAGACTAATTGACTGCAATCAGTGTATGCAAGATAACATTTGGACTTGGGAAACTTCTCATAATTGCTACAACCCATCAGTGTGGTTTGCTGTGGTCCTCTCCCCTCCATTGAATCAGCATGTTGCTTAGTATTTACTTCTGCAACAAGCCACTTCAAGAGCTGACTTATTGAGAATTGCTTTTTATGTATGCCTGCTTTTTGGTTTCATTCCCTGCACCAGCTCACTGTGGGTTTGCACAAGCTCAAAGGGTACTCTAGCAAAGGGGCTTAAAACACACAGGCAAAGATGGAAGATAAGTGGACTGTGGAAGCTTAAACTGAATCCATGAAATTTCATCATTATAGGGGAGGAAGAGGGGAGGAGAACAAAGGAACATGATGGTGTTGCAGTGGCTGTTATTTACAATCACACATAAATTCATATTCAAAGTTTAGTCTGGGTTGTTTTTTTTAATTTTTCTTTTATCTCTTTACCCTCTCTTTATCAATTTGATGCCCTTGATGTTCTGGTTCAAGAAACATGGCCTAGAGAACACTAATGACTATGTCAATCAAAAAGTTCCTGAAAGTTAAGGATTTCCAAACTCCAGAGGTGCTCCAACTATGCCTCGTTTCCCTGGACATTCTTCTTACTTATTCCTTCCTAGGAGAGTATCAGAGTGGTATATGAACAATTGCTTTTTTTAACACAATTGCCTTGAAAGGGAGATTTTGAATTTTTTATTCCGGTTAAATGTGTGAATAGATTATCTTTTTCCCCAGCACAACATAATCTTCTCCCTCATTGAGTTATGTAGTTTGTACATTCAGTCCAGATATGGGAATATTGAACTGACTTCCTTCCTCTTCAGGAGATGGATTTTAGGCTTCTCAAAAGAGTGCCATAAATACCCAGCTTATCAGACAAGTGCTCTTGCTCTGCGCTTGTAAAGCTGATTCTTTGCCTAAACCAAAACATTGAGCAAGGGCCTGGGATCCTCTTGAGTAATTTCAAACAGTGGAGCTGAAGGTTCATTACTTCCAATCAGGGCAGGAACAAAACCAAACCAGGCTTCTGCCAAGTATTCTAGCAAGGAGCTGGGAGAGTTTTCTGGAGTGGGAGCCTCTGTTGAAGCTTCTATAAAATACTTCAGTAAATGTCAAGAGGCCGTGATATAAGACATCAACATAAGGTCTTCTCAGCCCTTGTAAGCTACAGAATAAAAGGATGTTTCTTAGTGCAGTTTTATGACTTCTTGTTTTTCCTCAAATGAGTGTCCCAAAGTGAAACTTTTTGTTTCAGGCTTAAAGATCAATTTTGTATTAAATTGACCTGAAATTCTCTGTCTCCTATTTCAATCTGCAGAAGAGCTGACAAAAATAAGTTTAGCTTGATACAAACCAAGTATGATTTTGCTTTTTTCTTTGATTCAACAGCAGAAGTCCCAGTTGAAAGGAACTCAGAATGCTGAAGACAATGCCCTGCCATTTTGATAAACATATATATCACTTCTTCATTATTTAAGCACCTTTCTGGGAACAACTATCAGGTATTGTATTGCTTGAAAACAGTTCACTCTAATATTTTCAGTAATTTATTTACAGTACATTTTGCGATTATGTTACATAGTACTGTGTCTTTCTAGACCATGTAAACAGAAGAAAAAATTTCTGACTCAGTGTAAATGCTTATACTTGCCACGGTCCAGTGGGTAGGAGAGTGGGACTGTGACACTGCATAAAGGAGTCCGACAAGGCAGAAGGCCGGAGTGCAATGGCCGTTTATTAAGGTAGAGCAGGGACGTATATAGGGTTTGGGTCAGGGAGGCTTGGTAACAGGGGAGGCCTATGAGATTGGCATCTCAGGGTACAACAGGACAGGGGAACACAGGAAAGGAGGAGGAATTTTGTGAGGAGCTGAGCATTAGGAACCAATGGGGATCCACCCCGCACTGCAGCACTCTTTGGCCAGTCAGTGCAGGGTGAGCAGGAGAGTGAGGGGGTAAACAACTTTTGGTGGGAAAACAACCCTGGGCAAGCCCGGGGCCATAGAAACAAATGGGATTAATACAGCCAAGTGGGGAAAGTACATCAAACAGTGCTCAAAGCTAGATATAAACAAGCAAGTCCATAAGAATGGAGTTTCTTCAGGTGCTGTAAATGTCTCTCCACGCTTTGAAGCGTTCCCATTCAGATTTGGGCTCCTCAGCATATATTGGTACCAGAATAATTATGCCTGCATATTGACATCATCCAGTACAACAATCCTGCTGAATATTTTCTGAAACAAGCAAGTGTAAGGAGTAGGACTATAGGCAAGGTGTTTTTTTGTAAATGTCTCCATGAAGATTTTTTTCCTACTACCTCCCCAGCTCTGCTCTTGTGACTGACTTTAGTGAAATGCTAAATCAGAGTGCAGTATTTTAGAAGTCTATCCATATATATTTCTCTTTTAGACTTCTCTTGTCAGTATGAAATATTGTGCCAAGAGCTACATCTGTGTAGTTTACAGAATTCAAATAATTATGTGGGAAGACAAAAAATTAATTTAATAAGAAAGAAAGAAAAAAAAGAGTTGATAGTATAGAAATGTCTGTAGCTGCATGAAAAAAATCACCAAGACAAGAAAACTAAGGCAAATCTCCTTAAGTAACATTTTATCACTGTTTTGCACACCAAACCTCATAGAGCATATCTATAAAACTGCAATAGTTTAAAGACAATGTTGAGCATTTTAATAATTGACTCAGAGGGATGGAAATGTATAAAATAAAGTTTGCTGACATATTATCAACTGATTATTTTACAGGAAATTTCTTTTCACCCTTGAAATATTTTGAAAATTTATATGTTAGCCTTATGGTTTTCAAATTTTGAATAAAAAAACAGGAAAACATCAAACATAAATGCTATATAAAAAAAATAAAATAACTAAAGTTTACACCTAGAAATCATGAATAACAACCCAGTTTTGTGGCTCTTTTTCCATACTATTGCCACAGAGCAAAGTTAGTTGAATAATTTAGTCTGTTTACACAACTATATACTTTATGTTGTGAATATTAAAAGGAATTGGTCTCATACTATACAAAGTTTAGTAAAAACACACTGAAAGCTTTGTAAAACAACCTTAGCAGTCACAAGACAGGTCATCTACATTTATAATATATTTAATTAGTGCTTATGGGTTTTAGATGGGACAAAATAAAGACAAAATTCAACCAAAACAAATGGCGCTCCAACAAAATTTGTAAAATGGGTTACTTCCCTGATGGTAGCCTCAATCTCATTTCAGATAAAAAAAACAAAGCAGAATTGAGGAAGCTGAGGAAAGCCAAAAAGGTCACATAGACTATCTGAAACACACACTTAATCCAGAAATTTTTTTTTTTGCATGTTGTTCCTCAATACTTTTGTGGGTTTGTATTAATATGACATCCATCTGAGCTAAGACAGAGGAACTGCCTACAAGAGGATATCTTTATTTTACTCTTAGGATATAACCTTGGTCTTATTGCATGTTTTGTGTATCAGGAAAGTAATGGAGAAGGTAGATAGTATTGTGAATGCTCACCCCATGCACTGCTATAGGCATTGCTTCATTAGTGGTCCTACCATAGAATCAAAGAATCACAGAATGGTTTGGGTTGGAAGAAACTCTAAAAATCATCTAGTTACAATTCCCCCTGCCACAGGCAGGACATGTTTCACTAAACCAGGTTGCTCAGAGCCCCATCCAACCTGACCTTGAACACTTCCAGGGACAGGGCACCCACAACTTCTGTGGGCAACCTGTTCCAGTGCCTCATCACCCTCACAGTAAAGAGTTTCTTCCTAATATCTAATGTAAACCTACTCTCAGTTTGAAGCCATTCCCCTTTGTCCTGTCACTACATGCTTTTGTAAATAGTCTCCCTCCACCTTTCTTGCAGGCTCCCTTCAGGTACTGGAAGGACCTGAAGGCTGAACAATCCCCATGTTTTCAGCCTTTTCTCACAGGGTAGGTGCTCCATCCCTCTGACCATCTTGGTGGCTTCCTCTGGACTTGCTCCAACAAGTCCATGTCCATTGTGTGCTGGGGACCCCAGCAGTGCTCCAGGTGGGGTCTCATGAGAGTGGAACAGAATTAGTGCTTATGGGTTTTAGATGGGACAAAATAAAGACAAAATTCAACCAAAACAAATGGTGCTCCAACAAAATTTGTAAAATGGGTTACTTCCCTGATGGCAGCCTCAATCTCATTTCAGATAAAAAACAAAGCAGAATTGAGGAAGCTGAGGAAAGCCAAAAAGGTCACATAGACTATCTGAAAAACACACTTAATCCAGAAATTTTTTTTTTTGCATGTTGTTCCTCAATACTTTTGTGGTTTTGTCCAGCTTCTCATCCACCAGTACCTCCAAGTACTTCATATCCCAACTTCCATCCTCACAAAGATATTGATGAATCTTTTCAACAAGACAGCACATTATTTTGGATTCCTTTTCAAGAATATAACGTATTTATGGAGGCTTGCTTCTAGTATTTATTTTAATATATATGTACATATAAAAATATATAAATAATATTACTGGAATAGGCAAAGCTTCACTAGATTTACAGAAAATGCCCCTTTTTTATATGCTACATACAATGTTATGGTTTTTAAAAAGTATGAATATAGCATAAGATGTTAAAATTAATAATTTAATTTTAATCCATAACTTGTCTTGTTGACATCAGTGAGACTACTCATACTGAAATCTTACATGTGATTTACAAAAGCAATGTCTTCATTAATAATTGTTAATACCCATGGACATTATTTTTTTCAATAAGAAGCAAGAATACTGACATCTTGTGCTGATTTAAAGGTAAACCAGCAGGGGAAATGAACTCAAAAGAGAGATTATAAGTCAGAATAACAATTTAATAAAATAATACAATAAGTATGATTATACAGACAAACAATTGGTTTTAACCCACAAAACCCAAATGTATAACCCAGCACCCTGGGGCATGAACAGAGTGGTGTTCGTTGGGCCCCCTGAGTTCAAAGTAAAAGGAGAGGGGAAAACCTGTTGGTGAGAGTGCTGTTGCAGTCCAGTCAAGAGTGGTGGTTGCAGTCCAGTCGAGAGTGGTGGTCTGCAGTCTTCCTCTGGATCCCATGAGTGGTTAAAGAAGTCCCAAGACTCCAAGATTATATATCCTCCAGTTCAGGCAGGAATGCTCAGTACTTCCCTCAGGGTGGGGAGTTCCACAAAAGAGTGTGAGGACAGGGAGGCACCCTCCTACCTCACAGGCCTCTTAACACTCAGTTTATAGCCTGAGGAGTCAGCCTGCTCTGGGTAGAAGGTGTAAATGGTCTATTGATAACAGTTTCTGGGAAATGGCATGGAAGGCTATAGAATACACAGTTTTGGGTTACACCCACCCATCCAGTGATGAACTGGTCCCAGCTGTTCTAACTAGAACACATCTCCTTTAAAAAAAAGTCAATTACTTAAATATTTCCTCAAATATTAAAATTAAATATTAAAATTAAATATTAAATATTAAAAGACATCTCACTCCTTTTCTCCCAGTTTTTTCTGAAATTGTTTGTTAATTCCTTTACTTTTTTCTCCCCTTTTTCCCTTTCCCTTGCCACCTTGTACATTTGCCTGAGAGAGATCTGTTTGTTTTAAATATTGCATACTTTCTTTTGAAATTGATAGATATGTTCTGGAGGGCTCTCAGGTTTTCTTTCATTGCCAGTTCTTCTGTTTCATCCATTTGCTATCTTGCAGACAACCAGGAGTCTCACAACTGCACATCTGAAGCTGATCATCTACTGAAAAGCTGTCTGAAGTTAGCACATGGTTCTAAAAGGAAAGACATAGTTGGTATGTGGTAACCATGATTTTCTACAAAGTGCAGAAATGTATGGAAGGGAATGGATTTCTTTCTCCAAATTGTTCACTGGTTTGGATTTATTACTCCACAGACTTTTGCCTAAGATTTTTTAATTGTTCCAGCCTGTTAGAACAAATAGCAGAGACTGAACATTTTTACTAGTTTAGATTATGGTGCTATTTATCTTAAGAGTGACTTCTGCATTCTGGATACTGTTGGCTCACGCTGTGCTTCAGAGTTACGGTAACAGGGAAATCAGGGAATGGGTTGACTTGTGGCAATCATGAACATGGCTTGCAAACAAATTATCTGGATAACTACTAAAAGATATGAATACTGTACACATTTGGCTGTGTTTCATAGCAGCTACAGAAATAAGCAAATCCCCACACAGTGCACTCTCTTGTATGATTTTAATGTTAAATACAATGTCTTAGCTATTTTTTATAAAGGAAAAAATCCTACTCTGGCTCCTGACAGATTACACAACTGTTTTATCAGATGAGAAACAACCATCAAAGATGGCCTGTAAACAGTTAAAAAGATAAAACCCCTTTCTCAGCCATAGGGGCACTGGACAGGAGACTGTAGGAAAGTGACTAAGGAAGACATCCATATGGAATCTGAAAGTTAGGTTGTTGTATACAAGCTGGGGATGCTTTTGGTAAAGAGTTAGATGAGAGAGTTGCATATGCTTATTAATTACCGTATATGTCACTGTCTTTTATTCTTAGTTCTTTAAGATTAAAGAGTGCCTTCGTTTAAGACAACTGACTGAATATTGCATTAACTCGTGGTTCCAATCTTCTAAAGGGAACAAATGCAGGCACCCAAATCAGTTGCAACAGCACAAAACTCTGCATATGCTAATCTTCCCTCTTTTTCAGGCTCTCATTTAGAGTTTGGTCAGAGATCAAAACAGTACCCCACAGACTGCAGTATAGATGTGACATGGTCTAATGATGGGATTAGTCCTCAGTTTCTAAGTTATTTTTGCAAGATGCTGAACTTCCCACCCTGTCAATTTCAGCTAAACTGTGAGTACTTGACAATTCCTTTTAATTTGGGGTTACAAATTCTTAGTTAAGATCAAGCACAAGTTTGCTGCAATGAGGTTATTACAGTGGGAAAGCATTGGTACCTGGTAACAGATGGTGACATGGTGAATCATATTTACTAATGCAGAAAATTGACTAAGTGAATTATTTTTAGCAAGGGAAGTATTTTATAGTTTGAGTACTTTCTGTCATGATTATCTGTTATTAAGAAATTCCAGTCTAGATGTAGGGAACAGAGTAGGGTTTTTTAGAGGCTTTTAAACCATGTATTTGCTCAGAAATTGAGAAATTTGCCATGTAATAAGTTCAGCTGCGGTTAATGACACCTCTAAACGTTATCTTCTAGGGCCAAGTGTGAACTGGGAGTAATGCTTCTTACATGCCATTGCAGGGCAAGAAATGCAGCTATGCCGAGAGCATAGCAAAGCCATCCAGGTTCCCTGTGCAGTGAATGAGAGCAGTAAAGCTCTTGGGAAGGTTATTTAAAATAGTTGTAAAGGGAGCACAGCCCATGGCCAAGTAAGGAATGGAGCTGAAATTCTGCCTCTCAGCTAGGTTTACCTGCTTATCTGCACCCCTGGAGACAGGTGTCTCAGCCTGACTGGGAAGGCATTGTTATGCTCAGGAAGGAGGGTGGATCTTCAGCACTAATCACTGCTTGGCCTTAGGGTGTGACTGATAACAGGCATTTTTGGAGGCAGTAAGCTCAATTTACTGCCTGCCAAAGTCTATTATGCACTCACAGCTGTCTACTCTCTTATAGGGATCCAAATCATGGGTCATCTACCGCCACCACCTGTGTCTCCTAGAACGCTTCCATCAACGCTGTCTCCGTACAATCCTAAACATCCACTGGTCAGATTATGTGACCAATACATCTGTTCTAGAACAAGCAGCAGTCACAAGTATTGAGGCCATGTTGCTGAGAACACAGCTGCGTTGGGCAGGGCACATCTCCAGGATGAAGGACCACCGCCTCCCTAAGATCCTGCTTTATGGTGAACTTGCCACCAGCTGCCGCAAGAGAGGAGCCCCAAAGAGAAGATACAAGGACTCCCTGAAACAACATCTCAGCCTTGGCCATATTGATCAACATAACTGGTCTACTCTGGCATCAAATCGGGAGGCCTGGAGACACACCATCTATAACGCTGCTGATGCTTTTGAGAACGCACACAGGATCACCCTTGAGGAGAAAAGACAATGCAGAAAGAATTGTGCCTTGCAGAATATACCATCTAAGGAGTCTTTCTGCTGTGCCTTTTGCCACCGGACATGTCTATCTCGTATTGGCCTTTTTAGCCACCAGCACGCTTGTAACAATTGTGGGTAGAGCCCTTCCCAAATCTTTGTTTGCAAAGCCCAGCCATGATGATGTGAAGTTCTAGAGCAGTATGCCGGCTACCGGACTGCAGAGTAATCGAGAGTGAGGCCCCATTACTTGCCTTGCTGAGCACTGCCACTGTGCAGCCAGAAATGCCCTTGATTTGTGGAAATAGCAAGGATGCAGGAAAGTGGCAACTCAATTGAGGAGCTGGCAGGAACTATACAGTTCCCCTTCTGGACTTCTTTGTGACTGACATCAGAAAGTTGTGGATACAATGTTTAGAAATATTCCTGCTTGCCTCTCTTAAAACTCCAGTTTCTGTAGAGAAAGTTCCATTTTAGCCCTACTAACCTGAGCTGCTTATGAAGTGAGACACCAAGAGTGAGGTGTAAGAGGGGAACTGGATGGGATACACAGAAGAGTTGAAAAGAGGGAATAATGAGGTGCGCTAGGAAAAAAAAGTCTCAGTGGTGTAAGACTTAGTGAGGAAAAGAAAAAGGAGAAATAAGACAAACAAGCAGAGGCTGAAAGCTGAGATGATATTAGTGAAGGAGGAAAAACAAGTTAAAACCATCATTACAAAGCGTAATGCTAAGAGTTACAATGCACTGTGGTGTCATTTGTGACTGATTGCATGCTCTACTGAACATTGCTAGGAGCATTTATCATTCCAGCAGCCATAGTCGGAGTTACTGTGGGCCTCAGTGACATCTGGAAGGATGAGCACTCAGTCTTTAATGGAAAGTTAGAGATCACTTGTCACAGCAATCCACACATCAGTTGTGTAGCACCTGTACATGCTTATGTTTTGTTTGAAGCGAGTATTGCTGCTGTTTAATATATATAATTTTTTAATTTAAAAAATGCAGTTGCTTTTGAAATTTCAACACTGAATTGGAAAAAATAAGGCTTGGTCCTTTATCACTTCAATGCTTCTTTCCCCCCCTCCATTGTTATTCAAGGAAAGAAATTATGTAATGTGAAGCCCCTAGGCTAGATGAGACAACTTAAAATAATTCAGTAATTTTTCAAAACTTCAGGAGGATTGGAGAGGTGATAGTTGAACCTATTGTTTCATTTGTAATCTAAGACATTACTTCTGTTTTAATTACATGAAAATATTTAAAGTTTTTATGAAGAATTAAACAGTATTTTAAGTCATGTTATTAACTCCATTTTAACTGTCATTCTTTTTTAAAAAAACAAAGGATTTTTATCAATGGAACAGTGCTGACTCACTCCAAAAATCAGTAAGGTTGTTTTACTCATAGTGAAATTCAGTCTGAAATCATGACAGGTTCACTATTAGTGTGTTTTAAGCCAAGTCAGAATCACAGACTTACAGTGATAACCCAAAGAAGTCAATGTATCACTAAGGATTGGGGATACAAAGAGTGGCAATGACTACTTGGATGGACAACTGTAATAGCATAGACCACAGCTGACTTGGTATCTGTCTAAAAACTCAGTCTTAAAGAAAATTAACCATAAACACAGAGTATTTACTTGACTATTGCATCAGAATATTAGAATGCAACTGCTAATAATAAATATCTAGTGAAAATTATATGAAAGATGTTTTTATGCCTTGTGTCACTTCTGTGTTAGTGGGAACATCTCTCACACCTTAGTGCCTGTGTTTTCAGACTAATCACAGAGTCACAGAATGGGGCAGGTTGGAAGGGACCATGGTGGGTCAGCTGGTCCATCCTCTGACAGCCTCCCTTCATATATTGATAGACATTGATGAGGTCCCCTCTCAGTCATCTTTCTTGATGCTGAACAGGCCCAGCTCTCTCAGCCTTTTCTTGTAAGAGAGATGCTCTAGTCCCTTAGTCATCTTTGTTGCCCTCTGCTGGACCCACTTCAGGAGCTCCATGTCTCTCTTAAACTGGTAAGCCCAGAACTAGACACAGCAGTCCAGATGTGGCCTCACTAGGGCTGAATGGAGAGGTAGGATCACCACCCTTGACCTGTTGGCACCCCAGGATACCACTGGCCTTCTTGGCCATAAGGACACACAGCTGGCTCATGGACAACTTACTTTAGAAATTACTGTGTCATTTTAAAGAAGCCTACTGGGAGGCTAGCATTGTGTTTTATGCCTTAAGAGTGGAATTCTATTGATCTGCCTCCCAGAGCTCACTGTCTACAGACATCAGTGAGTTACATTGTACTGATGGCTGGCATAGTCCTGGACCTTGGACAAAAAGTAGAAGTTTACTTTGTTTTGTACTAGAGTGTCATCTGGGGCATATAAAAGTGGAGACATAATTTTGTTACTGATTTGTAGTGCTGGTGGCCATTTTGTGGTTTAGAGTGTTTTGGATTATTTTCCTAACCTCTGCCCTTTTTAATGCTCTCCTGCATTAGATATTTTGGACAGATGCCATATAGCATTGCCCTAAGTTCTGTCAGTCATCACATGGCTAGGCTTCGTGAATTAAGATTTGGGAAAGGCTCTATCCACATTTGTTACAAGCACGCTGGTAGCTAATGAGGCCAATATGAGATAGACATGTCCAATTGCAAAAGGCACAGCAGAAGGACTCCTTAGGTGGTATATTCTGCAAGACACGGTTCTTTCTGCGTTGTCTTTTCTCCTCAAGGGTGATCCTGTGTGTGTTCTCAAAGAAAGCAGCAACATTATAGATGGTGTGTCTCCAGACCTCCCGATTTGAGGCCAGAGTAGACCAGTTATG
>NW_021940508.1:2556193-2559594 GCF_001715985.3 Manacus vitellinus | reverse complement strand
GTTACATAGAGACCTTTGTTCTGTTCCCTACACTTCTCTTGCAGTTGTCTGAGAACAAATACCATGTCTGTGGTACTCCTGTTGGCTCTGAAACCACATTGACTTTCAGGTAGAATTCCTTCTGCTATAGCGGGTATTAGTCTGTTCAAGGGTATTCTTGCCAGGATTTTGCCAGCAATGGAGAGCAGAGTAATACCACGGTAATTTGAGCAATCTGATTTAACTCCTTTCTTCTTATACAAAGTGATGATGACTGCATCTCGAAGGTCTGATGGCGGTTCACCTAGTTCCCAACAGCGCACCACAAACTCATGAAATTTAGCATGGAGTGCAAGGCCCCCATATTTCCAGACTTCAGGTGGAATTCCATCAACTCAAGCTGCCTTGCCGATTTTTCACCTGCTGTATGGCCTTGAGGGTTTCTCCTAAAGTGGGAGCAGTATCCAATTCATACTTTACCGGTTGTTGTGTGATGGACTGAATTGCTGAGTCTTGGACTACACGGTTGGTACTGAAAAGAGTCTGAAAGTGTTCAGACCATCGATTCAGAATGGAGGTTTTATCTGTTGGAAGCGTTTGACCATCAGCGCTGAGGTCTTGGTATGTAGGCCCGTATGCTGTTTTCAAGGCCTCATAGAATCCTCTGTGATCACCCATATCTGCACATAATTGAGTTTTTTCAGCTAGATCGATCCACCACTTGTTCTGGATGTCACAAAGTTTCTGTTGAAGCTTGCTGCTTGCAAGATGAAATGGCAAGTCTGCAAGTTTAGGTTTGTTTTTTTTCTTAAGACTTCTAGTATGTATTTATATGTCACAGGAACATGTTTAGAAAAATTTATATAGAACATAGTTTGAGACTGAACACAGTGTCCTGATGCTTACTGAAACATTTGTATCAGCTTTACTAATACATGGAAAGGGGGGTTATTTCTGGCATAAATTGAAAAAAATCTGCTTAGTCTAAGAGAGGCAGAATCCATCTATGAGCAGAAATTGGCTGACCTATGCATTTCCTCAATAACTTTCTCAGTCACTGTTCACACATTATTGAAACACATGCACTGTGTTGTTTCTCTCTCTTTAAATAGTTCTCTCCATTACATTTTGAGCTAATCTTCTCACATAAGCTTTATAATCATGTATCTCTATGAATTTAATTTCTTTTTACCTTATTTACACTTCTGTAAATACTTTCAAGTTCCTACGAACACAAACATAAAAGTTATTTGTGTGTCTTTTTTACTTTTACTGGGATAATCAGTTCAGTACAATGTAATTGAGCTGAGCTGAACTTGAGACAAAACTAGAAATTACATGAGCCAATTTTCAAGACTGAAAAGCCATGGGAAAGACATATACTGAGTTCCCTTGAGCCAAGACCATTACTTCCAAGACCAACTTTCCTATTGTTCATGAAATTACTTGTAAAACTCTTCAGGAAGTTTCTTCATGAGAATGTGTCTCTATCCCAGCCAAAACTGGCACATGGTGGTATAGTGCACATCCCCTGTAGAGGCATTACAGCATGCACACAGATGCCTTTGCAATAACACTTTGCAATAACACTTTGCAATAACGTGGATTGTTAATAACCAGCAGCTTGTCAATCTTTACAAATTTAGGGATCAACTCTATGGATTCACCTTGCTTTTCTAACACTTTATTTTCAGTATTTTAATAAACAGAATGACCTCAGGATATAATCTAACTTTTCCTTGCTGAAACTGGCAATTCCTGCTGTAATTGTACTGCAGTCATCAAGTAAATCAAGGGCCAAAATGACTCCTAAGAAACTAGGCATTTAAGAGCCACTTAAAATAAATAACAATAAACAGAATAAATAACCAATCATATTTTCTGACCTCTTGTTCAATTCAGTTGATGCTGTGAAGCCCACTGTATTAACTTTCTCAAAGACAGTGTTTTTGCTTTGTGGATGACTTTTCAATTCACTGTTACCAAGCCAGTGAAAACAGTCTGAGGCTTAAAAAACCAGCCAAGAATTGTGCTAATTGACATGACACTGAGAAGAACCGTGTGGTCAGAATAAGCTGTAAGCAGAATTGTCAGTATAACTATCCTGTAATAACCTCCCCTTTCCCGATCCACGTGGGATGGATAACGGAGACCTTTCTCTACAAGGTTCCGGACCAGAACCCCATGAGAATAAATCAAGTTCTGATTAAATCTTCTAACTATGATTAGGGGGAAGGCAGCAAACATGGCTGCTGATATTCTAGTGTGAATAATTAGAAAAAAATCTCCAGAAAAGCATCACTTTTTAACCATCACTTGACAGAATGATAGTGTCTTACCATATTATACTGTATATCAAATTACAGTGATGAGTTCTGTATCCTGCCTTGGAAGAATCTTGCTGAGTAGCATCATAGAACTGTAGAATGGTTTGGCTTGGAAGGGACCTCAAAGATCACCTAGTTCCAACACTCCTGCCATTGGTTCCACTACAACTTGCTCATATAAAACTGACATCTCCTGCTGCAAAGCAGTAGCCAGGTGCTCCCTGTTAACAAAGCAGAAGGGAAAAAGTGTAAAATTTTACGGTAGAAAACTTATTCCTAACCCTATGCAAGTTTTATCCGAGGACAGACTAGCATGAAATCAATCTTGTATAGTTTCCACATTGAAAACTCATCTAAAAATCTCTCTTCAAAGAGAAATTATGTTCTTAGAGGCAGAAAGTCATATCACATGATGGATTTTTTAAGTTCCCTTCCATTCTCTCCATCAGACATAATATCAAGACAGGAAAAATTATGGAATTTTTTAATCCTAACTTTCATAGCCAATTCCACTTAGGAACAACTAATAAAATAGAGTGTGTGTCTCCTGTGTTTGAAATCAAGAATACATGACTAATACACTAATACTTGCTTAATGAAAAAAAACACCCCCTAGAATGACTGAGCTCAAGAATGAATGGGAGCCGTTTAGAGCTGGGGGAATACATAAATAGTGAATTTGGTGAATATTCTTTCAATGTTCTAATCAAATCTGTTTCTACTGCACTTAGACCTGCTTTTATTAATGATACACTGCACTACGATCAAAAATTCTCGGTTTGGTGGACTTGACGCTCCCTTCTGAGTTATATTACGGTAATTCCGCTTTGTGCACTAGCGCCCCAAGCCTGTAGCCTGGCACTGTACCGACCGCTCGAGCCCTCCGGTCTGAGAGACAGCTTTGCTGGACAGTGAGGGGAGAGGACAGCGATTAACACCGCGGTGGTCAGAGAGAGGCTCCAAACACGTTCATCCTCCCTTTGCTGTTTCCATGGGCACACATCCCCGTGGACAGGTCGGAGGCGGATGCGGGCAGGCGACGGCACTCCTAAGAGTGGGCTGCCAGGCTGAGCTCCTGGAGCACGGCCGCGCACA